>NW_027332216.1:0-2500 GCF_041222505.1 Epargyreus clarus
AGGTGTATTTCCAAAATTTTTATGTCGTTGTGTCCGTCTTGACGAGACCTTTCGGGCTAGACCTATTTTCATTGTTTCCAGCCATCAAATTTTCCAAAACTCAAAATTTTCATTTTTGAAAAACACACTTTTGGTTTTTTGCATTTTTCTCGGCTGTTTTTCAATTTATATCTTCCAAATTTGTTCTACGGTGGTCTCCAGGTCCCCCCCCATCCGTAGACACCACCCACACCCCTTTCCGCCGCGGCCGTTCCTCGGCAATTTCGGTGGAAAAACACTCAAATTTCAAATTTTCGCCCGCCCACCCACCCTTTGTAGATACCGCTTAGCTGGACACGCTCGAATACTAGGCCCGAAATTTTCGATGTAAAAATTTTTAAGACTAAATTTTGTATTTTATTTTGTATTTTTAGGACTGTGCATTGGTGCATTTGATATAGACTGTACATTATTGTGTACAATTTATTAGATTTAAGACTATACCTTATTGGGTAATTATACATTTTTGACTATTGTCTACTAGTTACTTTTATATCTAAGACTGTGTATTGTACACACAAAAAATACGACGGTATACGCAAATACATCACAATTATACAAGTACACGCCCGCATATTAACTTACATACACAAACACACATCTATCACACATACACACGTAATCTCACACACACATAACCTGCACACATACACACCTAACACACATAAAAACACAACACATACATACACACAAATCCTCACATTGCATATAGTACACGCACACACAAATACACACACTCACACACACGCACACACACACTCACAAATATATTGCGTATTTATATAAAAACACTTACCTCCTAAATTGACACCTACCTCCAAATCATCGTAGACGGCAGGCTCGTCTCGCACGTAGTACCTGAAACAGAAAGAGACAAATTAGAAATATGTTCGGAATTAGAACACCGGCAAAACCTAAACAACCAGCGCCCCAAGCTAAAACAAGTCCCCCACAAACGACTACAAACGTAAGGAGAAGTGTAGGGGAAAGGGAGTCAGGAGCCAATACGAGCCCCAAACAAACGACCAGCAGCTCGCCTACCGCGAAAAGTCTGGCCTTAAGAACCCCATCACCCAAGCACTCAGCAACAGGAGCTGGAACGAGAACGGTGACAAAGAAAGACCGGACAAATAAAATAACCGCCAAAGCTGCATTCTCGCCGAAACTGATCTACCAATCAAGAACAACCTCAACAGAGCGGACCCAAGCGGCAAAGTTCTGGCTCGAAAAGGGCCATGCGGCGCTGACTGAGTCCAGGAATTTAAAAGGCGACCTCAAGGAAACATTAAAACAGGCCCTAAACAACCTGTACAGAATGTACAGGGAGGCAGAGGAGTCGAATGCAGCTAACCAGGAGGGCAGGAAAAGTGGGGAAAAAGTAGGGGAAGGCGAAGTAGAAAGAAGAGAAGAGGACCCTGGAGTAACTTTAAAAAAGGAACTCCAGAAACATGCAAGACTGCTTCAGGAGAACAAAACAGAAATGGGAAGGCTCAGAGAGGCCCTAACGAAATGCCAGGAAGAGAGGCCAACTTACGCCGACACATTAAAAATAGGAAAAGACCCTCTGGAAAGAACAACTCTCCACTCGATTATAGTGACCTCCCAAAACGAGACAGAGACAGGAGAGGAAGTGCTGGAAAAGGTGAGGAAAGCTGTGGATGCGAAGGAAGGCTGGGTGGAAGTAGAGAATGTAAGGAAAGCAAAAGATAGAAAGATCATTATGGGATGCAGAAGCATAGAGGAAAGGGACAAGATAGTCAAGAGGATAGAAGAGAAAGGCGAAGCCCTCCGCGTGGAAGAGATTAAGAACAAGAACCCGCTACTGATTTTAAGAGACGTCTTGACCATCCATACAGACGAAGAAATTATCAACGCTCTCAAAAAACAGAATAGGGCTATATTTGGGGACCTTAACGAGGAGGAAGGCGGGATAGAGGTAAAATACCGGAGAAGGGCTCGAAATCCACTCAACGCCCACACAGTAATCTGCGTCTCTCCTAAAGTATGGGGAAGGGCAGTGGCCGCAGGAAGGGTGAGGGTAGACTTGCAGAGCGTGCGGGTCGAAGACCAGACACCTTTGGTACAATGCACAAGGTGTCTGGGCTTCGGACATGGGAAGCGGTTCTGCAGGGAGACCGTCGACCTCTGTAGCCACTGCGGGGGACCCCATATGAGGAGTGAGTGCGCGGAATGGCTTGCAGCTACGCCTCCAGCATGCAAGAATTGTGTCCTTGCGAAGGCCCACCAGACGGACCACAACGCCTTCAGCCCACAGTGCCCGGTGCGTAAGCGATGGGATGCACTCGCTCGAGCCTCGGTCCAGTATTGCTGAGGGCACCCACGAGGACACCAGGGCAACATACTCAGGCGGAGAAGAGATCTGCTCCCAGTATAGCGTTATCCAGGCGAATATACAACGCAGTAGAACAGCAACAGCGGAGTCGGTCACTGAAGCGGGGAA